>NC_091342.1:300000-327500 GCF_038502225.1 Cherax quadricarinatus | reverse complement strand
ACTTCAAGAACAACCAAAATGCAAAAAAACTCTGCCTGTTTATACTATACAAACAGGATTATCATCATCTTCCTGCTTGTTAAATAATATAACCCCATAGTACTTGAACAACACAGTATACACACAGGGCAACTTTTAACTTCTGATGTGATAAATACAGTGACTACAATACAATAACCCTGTGATCTGCAACATTTACTCTTTCCTTTCTGAATGAATCATATGGCCTTTCATACTACAACACCATCTTCTAATAGCTGCATATTTTATTCTCTGAAAAATATTTGTACCATACATTAATCTCTTAACACTGCATCTCCACTACATTGAATCATTTTAGAACTATGCCTCACACTTGTTCAGAAGTGTTGATATTACTATACACTGGTGATACATTTCCCTAAATTTGTCAAAGATACTAATGTCTATAATTGCAAGACTATATGATGCAGGATCAGTGCTGGCAAATGCTTGCAGGAATCTACCAAATCATATTCTTAGAGAAGGGGTTCTGGAAAATGTGTGAAAACTGTTGATGGGAAAGAGTCAGGATATGGCACCTAAATTGCAAGAAGCATCCACTTTTACAGTGAACCAGCTTGCACCAGTGACACATGTTTGATCATGTATGTTATGTATCCTTGTTTGCTAATCAAGTTTACATTATGTGAATGGGCTTTTATATAGGGGATAATTGTACTGTTTGTTGGCTTACTTGGTGGTGGTAATGTATCTTATTAGTTAGAAATACACACTTCTTACCCAAAGAATGTGCTCATATTTCTTTTAACACTGACCATCTCCCACTGAGGTAGGGTGGCCTGACAAAGAAGAAACACATTCACTCTAACTTGTTTAATCACTGTCTTTCCAGAAGGGTGCTGTCATTACAGTTCAGTTAACCCTCCAGACAGCAACATTGCCATCCCTCCTTCGGAGTACGCACTGTATTTCCCAACTCTAGGACTCAGTTCCAGCAAACCAGTTTCCCTGAATCCTTTCATAAATGCTATCTTCCTCACACTCCAACAGCATTTCAAATCATAAAAGCCACTTGCCTCCACTCCTGTTGCACACACTCGCACAACCCTGTTGGGTGTCCAAGCCCCGAGCACTCAGAACCTCCTTCCTCTCTAAATGCCCAAACCACCTCAACAACCGCTCCTCAGCCTTCTGAATAATAAATTTGGTAACCCCACACCTCCTAATTTCCAGGATTAGAAAGAGGGGGTAATTATTAGCTGGGGCAATTATTAAAATATGTGTTGCACTTTACAGCTGCGTAATTATACTTTTCAAACATATTGTGCTTCATGCAGGGTTTATCTTTTATTCTTTCATTCTGATTAATGTGAGTCAGGGAAAAAAACATGAATAGCACTATAGTTCTAGTACATAGATATGCAAACTATTTGGACAGTAGTATCTATTCAACTAATAGATATGTTACTTGCCTCATGGTAATCAAGCAGTTTAAATAAGTAAGGTCCAGTCATATCTTTTCAATGTAATCATGGTGTTTTAATCACTCCTTTTAAGATCCTAAAGATGTACAGGTTACTTCAGTGCTCTGAATACCTAAATTCATTGCTAGTCAATAGAAAATATTTCACAACCTGTATCTCATCTTGTTGGGTAAACACTGTATTCTACACCTCAGTTTATTTTCTTTCCCCCTCAGCTTGTTGTGTTTAATGAACAGGTCTCAGCAAGTACCAGTTATGAAATTCTTATATACTGAATTTAAATTCTGGTAACTCAGTTGATGCCTGTGACATACCTGTGACTGGTTTCTAGAGTGGGCAGTCCAACCTGGTACCAGACTTTGTTGATGCCTATAACACCTACACACCCAGATGCCTGCATGCCTACATATATATCACATTCTGGCTGATCTGGTATATTTACTTGCAGAAATAGGTCCAGTTTAGCTTCTTAACTGTCTCGCACACATTTACGTAGGGTACCAACCTGTGTGCCATGTAAATTTGTGCTTAATTTTTGTGATTTCATATTTGTCACATGCCATCATTTTAGGGTTGCCTGTTACCTCCTCTCATTTGGGAAAAAATGTATGAGCAAGCAGGTCCACACAGTGCATCATGGGTAACATTGCCTGGGAAGCATATATCAATTAGGACTTGTGCCACCATCAGGTTTCCTGTCAGCAAACAGGTGTGGAATAGGCAGGAAGATAACTTATTTCTTCTACATTTATTACTGTTTCAAGATATCAGCAGTGGAATTCAGTAAAAAGCATATTATGTAGAAGTAACCTAGGATAACCCAATAAAGTAAAATAATGCAACTTATTTCCATGTTTTGAGGAATATTACAACTTGAAACAGTTGTATTAATGTATAATGTAATTTTATTGTTAATAGTGTTAAAGACAAAACAATCACTAGAAATAAGAAAAAAAAAAAGAGTTTACACTGAATATTGCATTTGAAGCCATGGCATGCAGTACATCTTCATATGTTACAAGTATTAAGACATTTTGAAAAATGCTTTCATAAAAAACAGTATGCATGTGTTAGACATTGAAAAATAATTAAAAAAAAAAATCTTAATTTGGTGTAAATAAATTGGAAAATGTAAATACTGCAATTCACATTTATGCCTATGTTGCTGACTATCCATGATTTTTTGCTAACCTTCACACACTATAAAACTGTAATTCTTTTTTTAATTTCAGCTTTCTTTATGTACTTCTGTTTAGAAAGATTGGCTCTCAGTATGTAAGGATTTTTTTCTTTTTTAACAAAATTTGGCTCCCCACAGAAATTTAAACACTTTCATTGTCTCTCGTGTAGATATACGTTATTGATGCTAGTCATTCAAATATGCTGTGAGCATTAAATTTTGGCCTAGTCATGAGAGAATGGGTATACGCAGTGACTTTATACAGTACAGTGGACCCCCGGTTAACGATATTTTTTCATTCCAGAAGTATGTTCAGGTGCCAGTACTGACCGAATTTGTTCTCATAAGGAATATTGTGAAGTAGATTAGTCCATTTCAGACCCCCAAACATACACGTACAAACGCACTTACATAAATACACTTACATAATTGGCCCCATTGGGAGGTGATCGTTAAGCGGGGGTCCACTGTATAAAGAAAATCCTGCCTTACTTGGTGCATGATGGGAAAAGCAAACTTCTGATGATGTGTTTGATTTAAAAAAAAAAAAACAACAACTTTGAGGTGTTTTCTAGGATTTTTTTTTATTGTTATATTGGCTGTTTCTTGGTATCAGTTGATAGTTTAGAAGACGTATTACCGAAATAGAGATGATTTTGGCCAGTTTATGGCTCAAAGTAGTGAAAATATTCAATTTTTGATGATTTTCCTGAGGAAAGGTAAGGCATCCCCTACCCTACCTGGTCTATTTTATGGGTTTTTACTAGAGCTGCTTCAATTATTGGTCATATCTTATTATTCAAGAGTTAGGGTAAAACTGATTTTTCATGTGTGATGAATTCAAAATGGATGGCAAGTGTAATATACATAGGAGAGGCCTAGTGATGTGATTAATGAACAGAGCATGTGTTGCTTTAGTAGCTTGAATGCATACAGTGTTTATTTTGGACTCTGTTTATAAACTGAAATTTGTTGAGTTTTTTGTAAAAACAGCCAAATTACCAACTTTTGTGCATTTATATTGTAATTCTGATAATTGACTGGGCAGTTTCTTATGCTCAATCAGTGAAACAAAAAGCACACTAGTGAAACAGATTAGAATTTGGTTGAATTGAGTAATAGAATTGGTTTAAAATTGCTGATCCATAGTAGGATGAATAGTCTGAGAATACACACGTGTATCGTAAAAGGCAACTAAAATGCTGGGAACAAGGGGCTAGTAACCCCGTCTCCTTTATAAAAAGAAGAAAAACTTTGTTTCCTCTTTTTCGGGTCACCCTGCCTTGGTGGGAGACAGCCGTTGTGTTTAAAAAAAAAAAAATCTGTGTAGTCTCAGACTATTCATCCTGCTAGCAGCAGAAATCAGAAGTACTTTTGGAACAAATTTAGAAATTTTCAAGAGGAAACTGGATTTTTACCTCTAAGTGCCAAATCAACCATGCTGTGATGAATGTGGCTAGTGATTTGGAGTTTACCTGGAGAGAGTTCCGGGGGTCAATGCCCCCGTGGCCCGGTCTGTGACCAGTGTTATTACTGTTCTTACTGCTGAACAGCGGTTTAGTGCCGATGAAGGTAGAGTAGGTAGCAATGATACGTTCTTCGGAGGCTTCTTACTTTATTGATAAGTAGTGTTGGGTTACACAGGCTTGTGTGTTGTGCCCATGGCCCGGGAGGGCCATGCCCACGAGAGAGAGCTGGGAGGCCTTGTGTGTTGATGCCAGGCCGCTGTGTGTGTGAGCGAGGCAAGTCTGGGCATACTGAAGTGGCAAGGCCTATAGGTGGCAGCACTTGAGTGGCGCGAAATATGAACTAAGCTGGCAGACAGCATGGGCTGTCTGTGCAGACAGTACAAGCTGTCTACATACGCTCGGCCACCTACCGCGCGTCGTCCCGACGCGACAATACTTGTAGTAAAAGAAACTCGGTCTCTCTCTCTTGTAGGAACAGGGCACAGAACACAAAATAAACACATATATATACATATGGACATGGAAAAAAAACTTCCTACAGGGAGGGAAGAAAAAACATGTGGGGTGTGCTAAACATCGTGGTCATAGGCAGTGAGCGTCGATGGGCATCACTGCACGCCTTCCTGCGTCTGGACAGATACTGCAACACGGGAGACATCGCTGCGGCTGAGCTGTGACGTAACAGGGTACGGTCTCCTCTGGAACGGTGAAGCAGACATCGTAGGAGTCACTGCAGGTTTTCACTCAACCTGGGGCACGACATGCTGGTGCCCTCGAGTGAGGCGTCGACAAAACTCGGCAACTGGGCAGGACTTCTGGCAAGCGACTCAGGACACTTCTCGACTGGTACTGTCGCTGGGCTGTCACTGCCGGCGAGCGTGGAGCGAGTTGTGGAGCGAGTCGTGGCAGAGACGACTGGGTGAAACATCTGGGAGTCGTAACATCATACACCAGACTGCAGTGAGAGAGCTAGCAGTCAAAGTGACATCATCTTTGTGCAGGCTGCTCACTGAAGCTTGTGACACGAGGCTGACACAGCGTGTCATTCTCTCGACAGTTGGAGTTATAGCAGAGGTTAGTCTAAGTGTCCCCAGACTTGTTTCTCTACATATAACTGCACTCTGAAGGTCTGGAGGTGAAGTGAAACAAATCTCGATGGGAATCGTAGCAGGTACGATTCTGCAGAACATCACGAGCGACGAGCATAAAAGCTTTCTGTACAAGAGGGCTCATACGCTCAGGGCTGAGTAATCAGCTGTCAAACACACTGGTCAAACACGCTGGACAGATACCTAAAGTCAGTGCCGGATCAGACGGGCTGTGGCTCGTACGTTGGACTGCGTGCGGCCAGCAGTAACAGCCTAGTTGATCAGGCCCTGATCCATCGGGAGGCCTGGTCATGGACTGGGCCGCGGGGGCGTTGATCCCCGGAATAACCTCCAGGTATCCAGGTCACACGGGTGACTTAGCACAGTGGTGCCACTCAGGTCTGGCTCAGACCTCACTGGACACACGGAAACTTTAAAAACACACCGCTGTACATACGGTACACTAACATGTGAGAACACTGACTGAGAGGAATTAATTAACACACGACATATATTTTCTCTCAATCTTCTCGACAATACTAAAATAATTACTAGAACACTCGATGGTGACATCATGTGATGTCAGGCGTGATGTCGCGAGGTGACGTCAGCAGACATCTCGAGGTGACGTCAGCAGACATCTCGAGGTGACGTCAGCAGACATCTCGAGGTGACGTCAGCAGACATCTCGAGGTGACGTCAGGCAGACATCTCGAGGTGACGTCAGGCAGACATCGTGAGGTGACGTCAGCAGACATCTTGAGGTGACGTCAACAGACATCTCGAGGTGACGTCAATGTGATGCGGGCAGCAGACCACAGCATGTGGCCTGGGATATCTGGTAACTCACGTGACTTTGTAGGTCTACGTGACATCGGCCACACCCAACGTGGTGTTGATCCACATGGTGTCGTGATCTACGTGGCATGCTGATCCACGCATCTTCGAGTGGCCTCGGGCACTCGGATACACAGCACTGGCGACGAATTCACACGAAAAACAGCAGAGAACACAGCAGAGGGAGTGAGCAGTGGTGAGTGGTGTATGGTAGTGTGGTGGCGAGGAGCGTGGGTGAGTGTATGGCGGGGCGAGCATCTAGCCATTCCTCCTCCTCCTCCACCCACAAACACGTGGAGAAGCTCACACTGGACGCAGAAATCACCACAAAACTCACCTCTGGCTTGCTGAAACAGCTGTGCTGAGCTGAACAACAACAACAGCATACAAGTGATGCTGAACATGTGACTTGGGAAACAGCGTGGGACACTGTAGCGTGGAGTCACTGGGACGCCACGTACAATTCTCGAAGAAATTCGGCAAATTTCGGCTGGATCCTGCTTGTACCTGTGTCTGGGTGCTCAAACGTGCAGACACGACATCAGGATAACTTGTTGAGAGACGGATGCTTCTTGTGTAGGGTGATGAAGTGAAGATGACTTCATACCTCTTCCTTCCTCGCGGGGCAAACACAACTGCTGCGGAGCACCGCTGCTACCAATGTTATTGCTGTTCTTACTGCTGAACAGCGGTTTGGTGACGATGAAGGTAGCGTAGGTAGCAATGATACGTTCTTCGGAGGCTTCTTACTTTATTGATAAGTAGTGTTGGGTTACACAGGCTTGTGTGTTGTGCCCATGGCCCGGGAGGGCCATGCCCACGAGAGAGAGCTGGGAGGCCTTGTGTGTTGATGCCAGGCCGCTGTGTGTGTGAGCGAGGCAAGTCTGGGCATACTGAAGTGGCAAGGCCTATAGGTGGCAGCACTTGAGTGGCGCGAAATATGAACTAAGCTGGCAGACAGCATGGGCTGTCTGTGCAGACAGTACAGGCTGTCTACACCAGGCCTCCTGGTGGATCAGAGCCTGATCGAGGTTTCGAGGTTCTGACCAGAGCTTTGGTAAGAGGGGAGTGGGGGAAGAAGGATGGGTAAGGATGGAAGTTTGGAAAAGGTTGGGGAGGGAGGAGGGGTAGGTGGGGATTAAAAAAGGGTAGTGGCCTATCCACTTTGGTGTAATTTGAATATGCGTGTGTGCATATTAAGTGATTTATGAAGAGGTTGGTTATATGTGTAGGGTATACCTCCTGCCCATCAATTTCGCAATGCTATATTGTGTTATACCACTGCGTCATTGAATTGGAAGGATGCATACTGCATAGAATTGCTTTTTTTTTTTTTTCCGCAAGAGGTTGGTCAGGAGGCACAGCTGCAAGCGAAGGTTGCTGGGCATTCGATGGAGGTTGGTTGCTCACCTGGAGTCGGCCAGCAAGGCAGTGACTGAGGTGGTGTACTCACCTAGTTGTACTCACCTAGTTGAGGTTGCGGGGGTCGAGTCCGAGCTCCTGGCCCCGCCTCTTCACTGATCGCTCCTAGGTCACTCTCCCTGAGCCGTGAGCTTTATCATACCTCTGCTTAAAGCTATGTATGGATCCTGCCTCCACTACATTGCTTCCCAAACTATTCCACTTACTGACTACTCTGTGGCTGAAGAAATACTTCCTAACATCCCTGTGATTCATCTGTGTCTTCAACTTCCAACTGTGTCCCCTTGTTACTGTGTCCAATCTCTGGAACATCCTGTCCTGCTGTATTGTCGTAGTAGATGTAACGAGGTCAGTTGTGAGGTGTTGGTTGATAGAGGTGGGTCACCCAGAGATGGGGAGGGCTTGTCCGTGTTACTGGACATAGAATGGTTCTGGTGGTATCCATTCTTCTTCTGCGGGGAGGTCGCTTAAGATATTGGGACGAGGGAAGTTCTCCTTGTGGATAAAGCATCGAACTCTTTGTTGGAGGGTCATTCTTTGGGATCTGTGGGGAGGGGTGGTGATGGTATAGTCAGTTGTGTTCACTGGTTGGGGGGGATTCTCTCTGTCAGGCATGTAGAGTTCCTGCGTGTCATATAGTTGTCTCTTAGTAAGTTTGTCTAATTGGACGTTGATTGCAGGGATTCTCTGTTGTATGTGTAGGTCCTCTGATCTGATTCTGTCTCTGAGTCTGGTGTTCGTGATGAAGTGGAGGGCTTTGTTTTGGACTCTTTGGAGTTTGAGCATGTTGGTTTTGGTTGTGAGCGACATGGGTACGCAGGGGTATTCTAGCAGAGGTCTGATCATCATCTTGTACAGGTGAAGTTTGATGTGGGGAGGGGCTGCTTTGAATCGATAAAGTTGGCTAAGGCGGGCTTTCGCTAGGTTTACTTTTTTGGTTACGTGGGTTGTAGAGTTGAGTAATCTGCCGATCTCGTATCCTAGGATCTTGTTTGGGTTCCTTACAGCAATACAGGTACCTCTGATGGAAATGCCCCCTTTTCCTTCTATGGTTGATGGTAAGCACCCAACGGTGCTGATGAGGACTTTGTCAGGGTTGGTTGTGATTCTCCATTTTTTCTCCCACCTGGCAGTTCTATTTAGTTCTTCATTCATTTTCTCGATTGCTCTCCTATGCTTGTTTGCAGCAGCTGTAGGGGTGGAGGAGACAACATGGATGACATCGTCTGCGAATTGGGTGATGATTGTGTCGGTATGTTCAGGTTGGGGGAGGTCATTGACGTATATGTTGAAGAGGACGGGGCTGAGGCAGGAGCCTTGGGGTACTCCTGCTGTTGGTGTGAAGGGGGTTGCTTCTGCTCCATGGAAGGTGGGGATGATTTTTCTTCCTGTTAAGAAGTTGTAGATGAGCCTGAGAAAGGTCCAGTTGTGATCAGGGAGGTCTACAAGTTTGTAAATGAGACCGTCGTGCCAAAGGCTGTCGAAGGCCTTGTGAACGTCCCTGGTGGCGATGAGGGCCAGGTTCCCTTGCTTCTTCAGGCTGGCCACAGCATCATAGATGATGTTTATGGCATGCTGAGTGCTGCGGTGGGACCTGAAGCCGAACTGCCTTTCAGAGAATAGGTGGTTGAACTCCATGTAATAGTTGAGTCTGTTGGAGATTATTCTTTCAAAGACTTTGCCTGTGACTTCGAGTAGGGAGATGGGTCTGTAGTTCTCGGGATTGCAGTTGTCCTTGTTTGGTTTGGCAATGAAGATCATCTTAGCTGTCTTGAAAGCCACTGGGAAGTGACCGGATGCCAAGATGGCATTGTAGATATTCACCAGAGACATCTTGCAGTTACGGGGGAGGTACTTTAGTTGTTTAGCTCTTATGCCTGATGGGCCTGGAGCTGTGTTTCTCAGTCGCCCTATGACTTGGGATACTTCTCTGAGCGTGACTGGTCTGGTGAGGGGATGTTCGTCTTCAAGGGTAGCTGGGTCAATTAATGGAATGGGATGGAAGTCTTCTAGGTTCTCGTCCCACCATTGGTTGACCCACTGATAGTGGGTGTTGTTAAATCTTCTGCTGTCGTTGTGTGAGAGAATGTTCTCCCATACTTCCCCCATCAGCTTGGCTTGGTCCAGTGGGTCGTCAAGTAGGGTAGTCACTACCTCACCACTTGCGTCGGTGAAGGAGTGAGAGAGGTGTTGAGTGGGAGTGTGTTTGGCCCCTAGTAGTCTGCAGATCGTGCTCCAGAATTGGTCAGGGTGGCGTTTGTACTGGTTAGCTTGGCGCACAAGATATTCCCAAAGATCTCTTTTATGCTGGGTTATTAGGGCGATTAGCTCTCTTCTTGATCTTAGTAGGGCTTCCCGGGAGGGTTGCCCTGTGAGGAGGTGTCTACTGCAATCTAATTGGTACCTGTTCATTCTGTCCTTGATTTCCCTAGTTGGTTTGTATTGTTGGTAAATCTTGGACGTTGTTAGTGTGCAGCAAGCTTGTGTGGCCTCTTTGATTCTGGCGCGAAGGGAGTTAATTGCCCCGTCTATTGCATTGCAGGGCTGGTCTTCGAGAGAGATGGTTTGATCATTACCTAAGAAGGCTCTAAAGGGGTCGAAACCTAGCATCCTCAGGTTGGGTTTAGGGGGGGTGGGTGTACAGAACGGAGTGGACTGCAGCTCGATTACCACAGGGATGTGATCAGATCCGACGTTGCCACCTGGAGAGACTCTACAGTGGAACAAGTCACAGTCTCTGTTGGTGAGGACTACGTCTGGGGTGCCTGGGTGATGGCCCACAAATAACTTGAAGAATGGGCCTTGGAATTTGAGGTCTTTCGCGGCCATTATGTGATATAGTTGTTTCCCCTTGTGGTCACCTTGGGGCAGGGTGGCTCCACAATTGACGAGAGCAGGGTGGTGGGCATTGAAGTCCCCGGCTAGGACGGTGGGGATGTTTCTATTGAGAAGTCGGTGTAAGGGAATGGATTCGATATACGGTTGTCTGGGAGGGAAGTACCCTGTGATTACTAGGAGTCTCCCATGTGATGTTGGCACTTCAACCGCTAGGACGTTGTCCTCGTCGACATGTATGTTGCGGAATTCATGCCCCTGCTTCACTAAGATGGCCACCCCACTGTTGGGTCCCCTGGATTTCTCAAGAGTTGAGTACCCACGTATCTTTATGTGCTGGTCAGGTCTGGCTGATGTTTCATTTAAGAGGATAATGTCTGGGTTGTGGTTGCAGAGTTCGAGTTCAAGGAGGTAACGGTTGTTGAAGAAGTGATGGATGTTGATTTGCAGAATTGTGATCCCCATTATTGTATGTGTTTGGCAGAGTTGCTGTGCACAGCAGGTGGGTGTTTGGTGGCACAGTCACGTGGCGGTTGTGTGCGCTTTCTGTTGGGAATGCGGGAGGGAGGGGGATTGTAGTCTTGTGTGGACTTCTGAGTGGAGAATTGGTCGTCGTCTGTGCTGTTGGTCACGGTTGTATCTGAAGACGAGTCTGAATCGTCTGAGTCGTCGTTAGGCCTGTGGGGCAAATCAGGGTCGGAGTTGTTTTGGATGGTTGGGACGTCAGTCTCATCGGTTGTCGACGATGTCGACATTGGGGACATTGGAGGTTGAGTAAGGTTGGATAAGTCTTGATAAAAGTTTTGTTCAGAGGATATCTCACATGGGGTGGCGGTGGGACCAGGTTGGTCCATTGGGTCAGCCTCAGTGGCGGTTGGTTGTGCATTGGCTAGTGGTACAGATGCAGGGGTTGTTGGTTCCATGCAGGTGGATGGTTGGTCGTGTGCGGGGGTATGGGTTGTGGGGCTCATGTATGGGCGCACTGAGTCGGAGATGATTATGGCTGAAGTGCCATTTGCAATGAACAACTCATTAAGGATGGTGCAGCAGAGGTGGTCGTTGCCCTTGGACCATTCTTTAGCCAGCATGAAGTATGCTGTGCTCTTTATTATCCCTTCTTGGATGAGGCCGGAGGGGATGGGGTAGGAGGTAGGCCCTTGGGGCTGGTGGGGGTCTGGAGTATGGATTGGGTGGGGGGCTGGGGATCCAGGCATTGTGATGCGATGCAGTGACAGTAAGAGCATTGCTGGAGTTCGGCAGGTTGGGGTAAGATTCGTGGGACATTGGGGGAGGAGAGTGAGCTGCCTTTTGTTTGGCATTGGTCAGTTTTCTGTTTTCAAGGGCTTTGCGGACTTCGTTTTTCCTGGTAGGGCAAGTAGGTGAGACAGCATGGTGGGACCCGCCACAAAGGATACACTTGGGTTTATTTCTGTTAGGGCAGTCCTTGTATACATGGGCATCCGCACAGATGCTGCATATAGGATTCACTTTGGTGCATTTGTTTGTGTTATGACCAAAGTGGTAGCATTTGAAGCATTGGGTAATGGAGACAAATCTCTCCATGCTGACTTGATCTGGCGTGCATTTGGTGCCGAAGCATTTCAGGCCATGGTCACATACGTATTTGGCCTCTTCAGGTGACTCAAGGATAAGTTTCAGCGATTGCTGATTGACAGAGTTCTTGGCAAACTTGAAAGCCTTGAGGACCGTGAATTCGGAGTTGTCTTGGTTGATTCCATCCGCGAGTTCAACGTCAGTGTATTCATGCATGATGCTGTTGATGCATGCAACAAACGCTGAGCGCTGAGCCTGGAAGTTGTCAGGTGGGATGGGGGAAATGCCCTCATCAGCGAGTTTGTCTAGAACGTCTCTTTTTAGAAGGTGGAGTACTGCTGGCTGCACGCAATCCAACGTACGAGCCACAGCCCGGCTGGTCAGGTACCGACTTTAGGTGCTTGTCCAGTGCCAGCTTGAAGACAGCCAGGGGTCTATTGGTAATCCCCCTTATGTATGCTGGGAGGCAGTTGAACAGTCTCGGGCCCCTGACACTTATTGTATTGTCTCTTAACGTGCTAGTGACACCCTGCTTTTCATTGGGGGGATGTTGCATCGTCTGCCAAGTAATAGCAGCCAGCAATAGTAGCCTATTTGAACAGGCAATCTACAGGAATGCCTGGCCACAGGTTGGACTGTAAGGGTAAGAAAGCTCTTGAAAATAGTCACAGGTAACTTACAAGCTTGGCTTAGGTATGTGTGTCTGGTGCGAGCTGACACTAAACAGGGAGGTAGCTGATGAGTAAATGACATTGTTCCCTTATACATGTATATCCTTAGTCATTAGGCAAAATTCCATCAAGCAAATGATCACTAAATGCAGAATATACTATGTAAGTTTGAATATTTGTTAATTATCTTCCATTAACATTTTGCTATTACAGAAAGTGGAGGAGCATTCGGGGAAACCTCCTGTTGGTCGACCCCGGAGTGGAACCATTGGAGCCACCGGTCTCCAGCAGGGGCGGCGAGGTGGAGGTTATCATTCAGAGGGCTACTTTTCCTCAGATCAAGACGACGAGTGTCCTCGGAAGACAGGTCAGTAAAGGACTTCAGATATTGAAAGTAGTGAGGAGAGTGCAGGGATGACAGAAGGCATTATTAAGTTTTGTAGAATGAATGTACAATATTCCTTTTAACCTTTTCACTGTCGAGACCCCTGACATTAACCCTTTGAGGGTCGATAGGCCCTCTCCGAGACTCGTTCTCAGGGTCGGCCAAATTTAAAAAAAAAAAAAAAAATTCTCTTGTGAAAAGATATAGAATCTTTTCCCGATCATAATGACACCAAAAGTTTGAAATTTTTTGGAAAACTTACGGAATTATGCTCTCGCGAAGTTAGCGGTCTCAGCAATGTTTACGCATCGGCGATTTTGCCCACTTTGAGCCCCATTTTTCAGCCAATTCCACTGTATTAGTCGACAAAAAACATGAATATTTTGCTTGAACTCCATTTTTTCTATCGAATGGTTGCAAGAAACCACTCATTTATCAATTTCAACTATCCAGTACAGTGGTCAGAATTTAGCAATTTTGCCAATTTCACACAAATTTCAAAAGATGCCAATTTCCGAATAGGGTTCAGAATAAACAAGAAAGACATTCCTGGCACTAAAATGATATTTCCTCTGGCCATTAGTCACTTCTCAAGGCCTCTCTTATATTCTTTTGCTTTCCACTTTGAATTTTTATTCTCACAAAAATAGAAGATTTACTGTTATGCAGACTACTGCATTAGTGTAAAAAATGGTATAAATAATATTGGCGCACTTGTGAAAGAATATTAGGCTCACCAGTTGACGTGTATTGGACGCTTGGCATGATTTGTTTACTTTTGAAATTTGGTAAAAATCGAACATTTCTGCTACTTTGGGCTCAATTTCAAGGTACTTTTCATCGTGAAACCAGTCAAAATCATCTCCATTTCTGTAATATGTCTTCCATTCTATAAAATGAGACCAAGAAAACTAGAATACAACAATAAATACCATACAAAAATACACTGCAAAGTCGCTGTTTTATTCCAAAAAAATGGTCGAAGTTTTTTTTTCTCATTATGCACTGTGTGCTGCAGGATTTTTTTTAGACTGTGCACACTGACCACATAGACCCATTCTTTCATATGAAGGCCTACCAGCTTTCTCCCACTAGATTTGAGGGCGCTAGAATTTAGGCGTACTAGTACGTCAAAAACCCTGGGTCGTAAGCCGTACTAGTACGGCCGAAACCCTCAAAGGGTTAATATTGCTCTCAGTGTCCACTTTAAGAATAAAAATTTTTCTTTTGAAATGGTAGAGAATTCTTTTTTTGAAAGTAATGACACCAAAAGTATGAAATTTGATGGAAAACTTAATCCTAACCAGATACACTGCCCCCGCTACATATTGCAAATAAGCCCAGTACCACACCACTCACCTAATGCTACCCAGACTTATAAACCTATAACAAGCAAACTGTCAGTTTAGGAAGCAAACACAGTAGAAGAGAATCAATACAGAACCTATCATCAGTTTATGAAGAAGCTGTGCATGACCGGCTGTAGATTAAGCTGGGGCCAACACTGAATCTCTCCTTTTACCTCTTATCCACACCTACCATCTGACTTACGACCGAGTTAGGTTCCGAGAAACCGGTCGTAAGTCGAACTTTACTACTGAATATCAACAAAACATTTTTGTAATGACTTTATTTTATTGTTTTATTTTGGTATTTCATGTTTTACTTTACTTTATATGTTGTTAGTACTGTATTTTATACTGTAAGGTTTAGGATAAACACTGTGTACAACACAAATAGTTGTTTATTTCCCAGAAATTTGGCATAAAAAACACGGTCGTAAGTCGAGTGGTCGTAAGTCGAGCAGGTCGTAAGTCGAGCAGGTCGTAAGTCGGATGGTAGGTGTATACAGGTCTCCCTCAACATTCACGTTTTCAACTTTCACGGGCTTCACACATTCGCGAATTCCCAACCGCCAAATTCCCAGCCACCAAATTCCCAGCCGCCAAATCATATTTAAGTTTCCCGCCACCTGCGAGTCCCTACTACCCTCCCTCCAACCCCCGCAACTGGCAGCCAGCCCTCCCACCACTCAGTGTGGTGAGTGTTTTGTTTGTTCGTTATTTGCTATTAAACTACAGTATAAATAATGTAAACCCATTCATGACTGCATATTGGAATGGCTTTTCGGACAGGTATTAGACGGTGACATCATGTGTTTACTCTTGAACACTGCAAAGAATTAAACATTTCTGCTACAGCTAATAATAACAATAGTAATAATAATAATAATAATAATAATAATAATACAATAACAATAATAATAATAATAATAATAATAATAATAATAATAATAATAATAAATATGATATAATTGAAGAAGGAAATTGTACAAAAATACGAGGGAGTGGTTGACACATCGTCAGTGTGACTGTGTTTATGCTGGAGTAAACATTAGTCTCCCTGCTCTTCCAAACATTTCACAATAATTCATTGTGTTTGGTGCTTGTAGATTGAGTGTGAGTGGAGTGGTAGAGGCAGTGATTGAGGCAATGGTATTTAATAACATACATGTTATTAATAATATGTACTATTATTATTTATAACATGTTATTAAATACATACATGTTAATAATAATACATGTTATTAATAATAACAATAATAATAATAACAACTGGCAGCCAGCCCTCCCACCCACCACTCACTCAGTCAGTCTCCAGCCACTGTGCGAGTCGGTCATTGCTGTTTGTGTGATGGTGAAAGTATGTCTCATGCCATGCAGTTACACTCCATATAATCATCTCCATTCAACTGTCATCAGTAACTGCATGTAATATCAATAGAGAAATAAATAATTATAATTTAAATTTTTTTAATCATCACAAGTCATCAGAGTTCGTCTGCCTTACGAGTGGTGAGTGTTTTGTTTGTTCATTATTTATTAAACTACAGTATAAATAATGTCAACTCATTCATGACTGCTAATAATAATAATAATAATAATAATAATAATAATAAATACGAGGGTTGAAGCAGTGGGTGATAGAGGCATCGTCAGTCAGTATGGCTTTGTTTATGCTGGAGTGAGTATTATCCTCTGCGCTCTTCCAAACATTTCACAATAATTCATTGTGTTTGGTGCTTGTTGATTGACTGTGACTGCTACATAATTAACCATGGGCCCAAATAAATTTTGGTAAAGAAACTGAGAAGCACGAAAGAATTGAAGAAAGAAATTATATAAAAATACGAGACAGTAATGGAGGCAGTACAATATTTTACGATGTTCTCAGGTACGTATTTTATGATTGTTCATGAGAACATAAGGAAGGAAGAACACTGCAGTAGACCTGTTGGTCCATACTATTCAGGTCCTTCACAAATCCAGCCCAATAACAGAATAAATGCTACCCAAGCAATAAGCTTTGAACATTCTATTTACTCGCATGCAAGACCCATTCAAATCCAACCACCTCTCACTTGTGTATTTATCCAACCTAAATGTGAAGCTACCCAAGGTTTTAGCTTTGATAGGACCTTGGGTAGCTTTAAAAAGAGATTGGACAAATATATGAGTGGGAGGAGCATGTACGTATATACATGTATATACATAGATTATTTCATTTTATTATTTTATTATATTTCCCTGCAATATATTGGGGCACCAAACATTCGCGATTTTTCAACATTCATGGGGCTCTTGATCCCCTAACCCCCGCGAATGTTGAGGGAGACCTGTATACAGTGGTCCCTCGATAATCGTCGGGCTCGATAGTCGTCCTTTTCGGAAATTGTCACTTTATTTTAGTCCAAACATTGGCTCGCAAATAGTCGGTTGACTCGCTAATCGTCGTTCGTCCTGGACGTGTACTCACGGCTCTGAGCCGCCTCGGCCTCCCTTCCCAGCCAGTGTGCCATTGTTTACCAGTGAGCGAAGCTCCCCTCACATGTTCATACGAAATATTTCATAATACGTATTCCATTCATTTTAGTGCTTGCAAGTGCTAAATAAGCTACCATGGCTCCAAAGAAAGCTCCTAGTGCTAAGCCTTTGGTAAAGAAGGTGAGAAATACGATTGAATTTAAGAAAAACATCATTGAACAATATGAAAGTGGTGTACGTGTGGCCGAACTGGCCAGGATGTATAACAAATCCTGTACAACCATATCTTCCATCGTGGCCAAGAAAAAGGAAATCAAGGAAGCTGTTGTTGCAAAGGGGTTAAATATGCTGACAAAAATGAGATCACCAGTACTCGAAGAGGTTGAGAAGTTATTATTGGTGTGGATAAACGAGAAACAATTAGCAGGAGGTAGTATTATGACGTCGATTATTTGTGAAAAGGCTAGTCAGTTGCATGATGATCTTGTAAAGAAATTGCCTGCAACGAGTACTGATATTTGTGAATTTAAGGCCAGCAAAGGTTGGTTTGAGAGATTTAAGAACCGTAGTGGCATACACAGTGTGATAAGGCATGATAGCTACAAAATTCGTAAGTGAATTCAAGGAGTACATAGAGGCTGAAGGACTGAAACCTGAACAAGTGTTCAATTGTGACGAAACAGGCCTCTTTTGGAAGAAAATGCCAAAGAGGACGTACATTATTCAGGAGGAAAAGGGACTGCCAGGACACAAGCCTATGAAAGACAGGCTGACACTCATGTTCTGTGCTAATGCTAGTGGCGATTTCAAAGTGAAGCCATTACTAGTTTACCATTCTGAAAATCCCAGAGTGTTCAGGAAAAACAATGTTATGAAGAGTAAATTGTGTGTGTTTTGGAGATCTAATAATAAGGCATGGATCTTGAGGGAAATTTTTGTCGAGTGGTTCAATGAAGTGTTTGGCCCTAGTGTGAAGAATTACCTCCTGGAAAAGAAATTGGATCTCAAGTGCCTCCTAGTAATGGACAATGCACCTGCTCATCTTCCAAACTTGGATGACCTAATTCTGCAGGAGTTTGGGTTCATCACAGTAAAGCTCTTGCCCCCGAATACCACTCCTCTCCTCCAGCCCATGGACCAGCAGGTCATTTCAGACTTTAAAAAACTCTACACCAAAGCAATGTTTCAAAGGTGCTTGAATGTGACCTCAGACACTCACTTGACCCTAAGAGAGTTTTGGAAAGAACACTTCAGTATCCTCCATTGCATAAGCCTTATAGGTAAGGCTTGGGAGGGAGTGACTACCAGGACTTAGAACTCTGCTTGGAGAAAATTGTGGCCAGATTGTGTTGACAAGAGGGATTTTGAAGGGTTTGGGGCTGACCCTGATGAGCCTATGTCAGTTGTGAACTCTATTGTGACATTGGGGAGTTCCATGGGGTTGGATGTGAGTTTGGAGGATGTGGAAGAGTTGGCGGAGGACCACAATGAAGAGCTAACCACTGAGGAGCTGCAAGAACTTCAGCAGGAACAGCAACAGATCGCAGCTCAGAATCTTGCTGCAGAGGAGGAGGAAGAGAGATGGAAGAAGGTGCCTTCTTCAGAAATTTAGGAGATTTTTGAAATGTGGGGTAAGATGGAAAGATTTATGGAGAAACATCACCCTGAGAAGGATGTTGCAAGCCGTATCAGCAACTTGTACATTGACAGAGTCTTGGCCCACTTTAGGGAAGTTTTAACCCTTTCAGGGTTTCGGCCGTACTAGCACGGCTTACCCGCCAGGGTTTTTGACGTACTAGTACGCCTAAATTCTAGCGCCCTCAAATCTAGTGAGAGAAAGCTGGTAGGCCTACATATGAAAGAATGAGTCTATGTGGTCAGTGTGCGTGGTATAAAGAAAATCCTGCAGCACACAGTGCGTAATGAGAAAAAAAAACTTTGACTGTGTTTTGAATTAAAACAGCGACTTTGCACTGTATTTTTGTATGGTATTTATTGTTGTATTCTAGTTTTCCTGGTCTCATTTTATAGAATGGAAGACATATTATAGAAATTGAGATGATTTTGACTGGTTTTACAAAGAAAAGCACCTTGAAATTGAGCTCAAAGTAGCAGAAATGTTCGATTTTTACCAAAGTTCAAAAGTAAACAAATCATGCTATGCGTCCAATACACAGCAACTGGTGAGTCTAATATTCTTTCACAAGTGTGCTGATATTATTTATACCATCTCTACACCAATGCGGTAGTCTGCATAACAGTAAATCTTCTATTTTTTTGTGAGAATAAAAATTCAAAGTGGAATGCAAAAGAATGAAAGAGGGGCATGGGGATGTGACTAATGAAAAGAGGAAATGTTATTTTAGTGCTAGGAATGTTTTTCTTGTTTATTCTGGACCCTATTCGGAAATTGGCATCTTTTGAAATTTGTGTGAAATTGGCAAAATTGCTAAATTCTGACCACTGCATTGGATAGTTGAAATCTGTAAATGGAGTTCTAGCGAAATAGTTATGATTTTTGTCGACAAGCACACTGGAATTGGTCTAAAATAGGGCTCAAAGTGGGCAAAATCGCCGATGCGTAAACATTGTCGAGACAGCTAACTTCACAAGAGCATAATTCCGTAAGTGTTCCATCAAATTACACTTTTGGTGTCATTATGATTGCGAAAATATTCTATATCTTTTCATAAGAAAAAATATTTTTTTATTTTTTTTTTTTTAAATTTGGCTGACCCTGAGTACAAGTCTCTGAGAGGGCCTGTCGACCCTGAAAGGGTTAAAGAAACACCAGAAACAGAGCTCTCTGGACATTTTTTTTTTGCGAGGCAGGACTCCAGTGACTTTCAAGTTGGTCCTAGTGGCATTAACCCTTTGAGGGTTTTGGTCGTACTAGTACGTCTTACGCGTAGGGGTTTTTGACGTACTAGTACGCATAAATTCTAGCGGCCTCAAATCTCGCGCGAAAAGGCTGGTAGGCCTAGGTGTGAGAGAATGGGTCTGCGTGGTCGGTGTGCACGGTAGAAAAAAAATCTGGGACCCAGCGGTGCATTGTGGGAATGCCCTCTTAGTAAACAATGTCCACCATGCCTCGCGGTAAGAAGGTCCTCACTCCTCGGCGAATTGGGACACTTTTGTTCCCCAGTGACAGTTCTAATAGTGATGGAAGTGCCAGTGAAGACGAGTTTCGTGGTTTTAGTGAGGTTTTGACCGAAACTAATGACCATAATATCGGTAATAGTGAGGAAAACCCAGACGACCCTCAGCCTTCCACCTCTGGTGCTGGGCCCTCTTGTTCACGTTCAGTTGTTCCAGAACCCAAGAGGAAACTTCTATTTTCCCAAATCCCAGACTCAGATGAGAGCATGGGTGATGATAGTGATAGTGAATATGAACTACAAGCTCTTCAAACTAGTTCCAGTAGTGATAGTGAAGTGCAATATTCCCCAGTGAAGCGTCAGTATATACGACGATATATGCGCTCTGGTAGTGTGCCATATGTTATACCAAGGGGAAGGAGTGTATCTCGGAGTACATCCCGTGGCTGTACAACAGGAACAGACAGTGAAAATGACGAAGATACTGTTGCAATTGGGATGGAAAATGTGCGTGGTGGTAGTGGTGCCGGCGGTGAGGCACGAGCAGTGGGCCATGCTGCCACCCACGCTGCCACCCACGCCGCCGCCTCAGCTGATCTAGAACAAAGGCCACCATCCCCCACTCACCCACCACACCAGCCTCCACAACCACAACCTCCACAACCACAACCACCTGTCATTGTCCAGTACCCACCAGCAGACCGCACCTGGGATTGGCAGGAAGCTGTCAATTTTGTTCCAAATCCCCACCAGTTTGATGACAGCCAAAGTGGAATACGGCCATCTTGTGCACTTGGGAACAATGCCACTAAACTGGAATGTTTCGAGTTATTCTTTGATGAACCACTGATGAAAAGTATTGTCATGGAAAGCAACACATACTACGAGTACACCATGGCAATCACATTACTTTCACCAAAATCACGTCTACATCAGTGGAAGGAGGCAACTGTGGCTGAGATGTATCTTTTCTTTGCCACAATAATGCTTATGCCACATGTGTATAAGCACAAAGTGAAATCATACTGGTCAACAGACCCCCTGATTGCAACACCAGGTTTCAGTGATATAATGCCAGTGAATCGATTTGTGCTAATGTTACGTATGCTTCACTTCTCAGATAAAACCAGGCCTGACAGAACTGACAGGTTATATAAGATTAGGAATGTGTTTGTGTATCTGAAACAGAAATTCAGTACGCATTTTTATCCCTTCAGGAAGCTTGTAATTGACGAGTCTTTGATTCTGTTCAAAGGAAGACTCTCTTTCAAGCAGTACATACCAAGCAAGAGGAAACGCTTTGGTATAAAGTTGTTTGTGCTTTGTGATTGTTACAGTGGTCTGGTATTGGATATTATTGTGTACACTGGAAGTTATACATTGCAAAATACCAGGAAGTTATTGGGCATCTCAGGTGATGTGGTTCGAACAATGACAGAAGCATACCTTGGTAAGGGGCATATATTATATACAGATAACTGGTACACAAGCCCCTCACTCAGAGATTTTTTGCGAGTGAACATGACAGATGTGTGTGGCACAGTGCGTGCAAATCGGAAACATATGCCCAGGTTTGATGCTGGCACTCGTAGAGGTGAGGTGCAGGCGTTTGCTGCCAATGACATCATGGCATTTCGGTGGCATGACAAACGAGATGTCACACTGTTGTCATCAATTCACCCTAATGAAATGGCAGACAGTGGCAGGCAGCATAGAGAGAGAAATGAACCCATTCTAAAACCTGCAGCTGTGATTGATTACACCTTCAACATGCGTTCAGTGGACAAATGTGACATGCAGATTGGGTTTGCTGATTGTGTTCGCAAGAGTTATAAGTGGTACATCAAACTGTTTTTCCATCTTCTGGACATTTCCATGCTCAATGCTTATAATATGAGCACCAGAAACAAACCACAGTACGGCGAATTCTGTTTGTCTGTCATCAGACAAATAGTATTCAAGTACCAAGGAACAGCACCTGCAATTGACCGCCCACCAAATTTTCAACAACTACCTGCTCGTCTGAAGCATGGTGATCACTTCCTGGTAAAACTGCCTGCTACTGCTTTGAAGAAAAAGGCTCAGAAAAGGTGTTACGTCTGTGCACATACAAAAAAACGCACACAACAACGCAGAGACACTTGTTTTATGTGTGAGGAGTGTAAAACTCCACTGTGCATGACACCATGTTTCAAAGAGTTCCACAGGCTTCAGAACTTCTAGAAACATTCCCTGTGACTGTATATGTGTATATAAAATATAGAAAAATAGTAATAAACAACATTTCATATTGTTTGTTTGTGTAAATATTTTCTATAAACAAAATAATGACAACAGTGTTTATGCCCTTATTGTGTAGGGACCTGACGATCTGTTGGAGTGTGAGCAGGGTAATATTTAGTGAAGGGATTCAGGGAAACCGGTTATTTTCATATAGTCGGACTTGAGTCCTGGAAATGGGAAGTACAATGCCTGCACTTTAAAGGAGGGGTTTGGGATATTGGCAGTTTGGAGGGATATGTTGTGTATCTTTATACGTATATGCTTCTAAACTGTTGTATTCTGAGCACCTCTGCAAAAGCAGTGATAATGTGTGAGTGTGGTGAAAGTGTTGAATGATGATGAAAGTATTTTCTTTTTGGGGATTTTCTTTCTTTTTTGGGTCACCCTGCCTCGGTGGGAGACGACTGACTTGTTGAAAAATATATATATATATATATGTATTTATTTTTTTTATTATCACACTGGCCGATTCCCACCAAGGCAGGGTGGCCCGAAAAAGAAAAACTTTCACCATCATTCACTCCATCACTGTCTTGCCAGAAGGGTGCTTTACACTACAGTTTTTAAACTGCAACATTAACACCCCTCCTTCAGAGTGCAGGCACTGTACTTCCCATCTCCAGGACTCAAGTCCGGCCTGCCGGTTTCCCTGAACCCCTTCATAAATGTTACTTTGCTCACACTCCAACAGCACGTCAAGTATTAAAAAACCATTTGTCTCCATTCACTCCTATCAAACACGCTCACGCATGCCTGCTGGAAGTCCAAGCCCCTCGCACACAAAACCTCCTTTACCCCCTCCCTCCAACCTTTCCTAGGCTGACCCCTACCCCGCCTTCCTTCCACTACAGACTGATACACTCTTGAAGTCATTCTGTTTCGCTCCATTCTCTCTACATGTCCGAACCACCTCAACAACCCTTCCTCAGCCCTCTGGACAACAGTTTTGGTAATCCCGCACCTCCTCCTAACTTCCAAACTACGAATTCTCTGCATTATATTCACACCACACATTGCCCTCAGACATGACATCTCCTCTGCCTCCAGCCTTCTCCTCGCTGCAACATTCATCACCCACGCTTCTCACCCGTATAAGAGCATTGGTAAAACTATACTCTCATACATTCCCCTCTTTGCCTCCAAGGACAAAGTTCTTTGTCTCCACAGACTCCTAAGTGCACCACTCTTTTTCCCTCATCAATTCTATGATTCACATCATCTTTCATAGACCCATCCGCTGACACGTCCACTCCCAAATATCTGAATACATTCACCTCCTCCATACTCTCTCCCTCCAATCTGATATCCAATCTTTCATCACCTAATCTTTTTGTTATCCTCATAACCTTACTCTTTCCTGTATTCACCTTTAATTTTCTTCTTTTGCACACCCTACCAAATTCATCCACCAATCTCTGCAACTTCTCTTCAGAATCTCCCAAGAGCACAGTGTCATCAGCAAAGAGCAGCTGTGACAACTCCCACTTTGTGTGTGATTCTTTATCTTTTAACTCCACGCCTCTTGCCAAGACCCTCGTATTTACTTCTCTTACAACCCCATCTATAAATATATTAAACAACCACGGTGACATCACACATCCTTGTCTAAGGCCTACCTTTACTGGGAAAAAATTTCCCTCTTTCCTACATACTCTAACTTGAGCCTCTCTATCCTCGTAAAAACTCTTCACTGCTTTCAGTAACCTACCTCCTACACCATACACTTGCAACATCTGCCACATTGCCCCCCTATCCACCCTGTCATACGCCTTTTCCAAATCCATAAATGCCACAAAGACCTCTTTAGCCTTATCTAAATACTGTTCACTTATATGTTTCACTGTAAACACCTGGTCCACACACCCCCTACCTTTCCTAAAGCCTCCTTGTTCATCTGCTATCCTATTCTCCGTCTTACTCTTAATTCTTTCAATTATAACTCTACCATACACTTTACCAGGTATACTCAACAGACTTATCCCCCTATAATTTTTGCACTCTGTTTTATCCCCTTTGCCTTTATACAAAGGAACTAAGCATGCTCTCTGCCAATCCCTAGGTACCTTACCCTCTTCCATACATTTATTAAATAATTGCACCAACCACTCCAAAACTATATCCCCACCTGCTTTTAACATTTCTATCTTTATCCCATCAATCCCGGCTGCCTTACCCCCTTTCATTTTACCTACTGCCTCACGAACTTCGCCCACACTCACAACTGGCTCTTCCTCACTCCTACAAGATGTTATTCCTCCTTGCCCTATACACGAAATCACAGCTTCCCTATCTTCATCAATATTTAACAATTCCTCAAAATATTCCCTCCATCTTCCCAATACCTCTAACTCTCCATTTAATAACTCTCCTCTCCTATTTTTAACTGACAAATCCATTTGTTCTCTAGGCTTTCTTAACTTGTTAATCTCACTCCAAAACTTTTTCTTATTTTCAACAAAATTTGTTGATAACATCTCACCCAGTCTCTCATTTGCTCTCTTTTTACATTGCTTCACCACTCTCTTAACCTCTCTCTTTTTCTCCATATACTCTTCCCTCCTTGCATCACTTCTACTTTGTAAAAACTTCTCATATGCTAACTTTTTCTCCCTTACTACTCTCTTTACATCATCATTCCACCAATCGCTCCTCTTCCCTCCTGCACCCACTTTCCTGTAACCACAAACTTCTGCTGAACACTCTAACACTACATTTTTAAACCTACCCCATACCTGTTCGACCCCATTGCCTATGCTCTCATTAGCCCGTCTATCCTCCAATAGCTGTTTATATCTTACCCTAACTGCCTCCTCTTTTAGTTTATAAACCTTCACCTCTCTCTTCCCTGATGCTTCTATTCTCCTTGTATCCCATCTACCTTTTACTCTAAGTGTAGCTACAACTAGAAAGTGATCTGATATATCTGTGGCCCCTCTATAAACATGTACATCCTGAAGTCTACTCAACAATCTTTTATCTACCAATACATAATCCAACAAACTACTGTCATTTCGCCCTACGTCATATCTTGTATACTTATTTATCCTCTTTTTCTTAAAATATGTATTACCTATAACTAAACCCCTTTCTATACAAAGTTCAATCAAAGGGCTCCCATTATCATTTACACCTGGCACCCCAAACTTACCTACCACACCCTCTCTAAAAGTTTCTCCTACTTTAGCATTCAGGTCCCCTACCACAATTACTCTCTCACTTGGTTCAAAGGCTCCTATACATTCACTTAACATCTCCCAAAATCTCTCTCTCTCCTCTGCATTCCTCTCTTCTCCAGGTGCATACACGCTTATTATGACCCACTTCTCGCATCCAACCTTTACTTTAATCCACATAATTCTTGAATTTACACATTCATATTCTCTTTTCTCCTTCCATAACTGATCATTTAACATTACTGCTACCCCTTCCTTTGCTCTAACTCTCTCAGATACTCCAGATTTAATCCCATTTATTTTCCCCCACTGAAACTCTCCTACCCCCTTCAGCATTGTTTCGCTTAGAGCCAGGACATCCAACTTCTTTTCATTCATAACATCAGCAATCATCTGTTTCTTGTCATCTGCACTACATCCACGTACATTTAAGCATCCCAGTTTTATAAAGTTTTTCTTCTCTTTTTTAGTAAATGTCTACAGGAGAAGGGGTTACTAGCCCATTGCTCCCGGCATTTTAGTCGCCTCATACGACACGCATGGCTTATGGAGGAAAGATTCTCTTCCACTTCCCCATGGACAATAGAAGAAATAAAGAAGAACAAGAGCTATTTAGAAAAAGGAGAAAAACCTAGATGTATGTATATATATATATGCATGTGCGTGTCTGTGAAGTGTAACCAAAGTGTAAGTAGGAGTAGCAAGATATCCCTGTTATCTAGAGTGTTTATGAGACAGAAAAAGAAACCAGCAATCCTACCATCATGCAAAACAGTTACAGGTTTTTGTTTCACAGTCATCTGGCAGGACGGTAGTACTTCCCTGGGTGGTTGCTGTCTACCAACCTACTACCTATATATATATATATTTTTTTTTTTTTTTTTTTTTTTTTTTTTTCAACAAGTCGGTCGTCTCCCACCGAGGCAGGGTGACCCAAAAAAAAAGAAAGAAAATCCCCAAAAAGAAAATACTTTCATCATCATTCAACACTTTCACCACACTCACACATTATCACTGCTTTTGCATAGGTGCTCAGAATATAACAGTTTAGAAGCATATACGTATAGAGATACACAACATATCCCTCCAAACTGCCAATATCCCAAACCCCTCCTTTAAAGTGCAGGCATTGTACTTCCCATTTCCAGGACTCAAGTCCGACTATATGAAAATAACCGGTTTCCCTGAATCCCTTCACTAAATATTACCCTGCTCACACTCCAACAGATCGTCAGGTCCCAAGTATCATTCGTCTCCATTCACTCCTATCTAACACGCTCATGCACGCTTGCTGGAAGTCCAAGCCCCTCACCCACAAAACCTCCTTTACCCCCTCTTTCCAACCCTTTCGAGGACGACCCCTACCCCTCTTTCCTTCCCCTATAGATTTATATGCTTTCCATGTCATTCTACTTTGATCCATTCTCTCTAAATGACCAAACCACCTCAACAACCCATCTTCTGCCCTCTGACTAATGCTTTTATTAACTCCACACCTTCTCCTAATTTCCACACTCCGAATTTTCTGCATAATATTTACACCACACATTGCCCTTAGACAGGACATCTCCACTGCCTCCAACCGTCTCCTCGCTGCTGCATTTACCACCCAAGCTTCACATCCATATAAGAGTGTTGGTACTACTATACTTTCATACATTCCCTTCTTTGCCTCCATAGATAACGTTTTTTGACTCCACATATACCTCAACGCACCACTCACCTTTTTTCCCTCATCAATTCTATGATTAACCTCATCCTTCATAAATCCATCCGCCGACACGTCAACTCCCAAGTATCTGAAAACATTCACTTCTTCCATACTCCTCCTCCCCAATTTGATATCCAATTTTTCTTTATCTAAATCATTTGATACCCTCATCACCTTACTCTTTTCTATGTTCACTTTCAACTTTCTACCTTTACACACATTCTCAAACTCATCCACTAACCTTTGCAATTTTTCTTTAGAATCTCCCATAAGCACAGTATCATCAGCAAAAAGTAACTGTGTCAATTCCCATTTTGAATTTGATTCCCCATAATTTAATCCCACCCCTCTCCCGAACACCCTAGCATTTACTTCTTTTACAACCCCATCTATAAATATATTAAACAACCATGGTGACATTACACCATCCCTGTCTAAGACCTACTTTTACCGGGAAGTATTCTCCCTCTTTTCTACACACCCTAACCTGAGCCTCACTATCCT
>NC_091342.1:277500-295000 GCF_038502225.1 Cherax quadricarinatus | reverse complement strand
GAAGCTTTCTTGGGGCCCATGGTCACTTATTTTCCAGAAAAAGCACCGAAAACACTGTAATAATACGAAATATTCCAATTGTATGCTTGGATGTTACCGCGGAGGCTGGCTGGTAAACAATGCCACCGGCGGTACATGTGAGGCTGGCTGAGGGCGCACATTGGACGCGTCTCGGACGAACATCGGTGAGCGGGTTTTTAAGCGGTATGCGAGGCAAAATTTTTGTGATTAAAGCAAGCGGTATGCAGATTAATCGTTATGTGATGCCATCGGTATGCGGGGGTCCACTGTATATATATATATATTATGATTAAATAAAAAACAGAGATATCATAGCAATTATTTTTTCAGAACTTAAATCTCCACGGTCGCCTCGCACACCTGAACTTCGATCACCACAGACACCCCAGCGCTTGATACGATCCTCATCACAAGACTCTGCCAAGGGGGCTAGCCTCAGGTCTGTTTATGTATAGCAATCTTTTAAATTAATAATACTTGTAGAAATAAAAAGGCAGCTTTTGGAAAAGATTCTTTCCAATGTAGCCAGGTTATAAGCTACAATATTCTTCAACAACACCTAAATAATGAAAAGCATTTTCATTAAAAATGTTTAGATGGGCTTTTTTCCCATAAAGGTTATTTTTTAAACTTCAAGCAATTGAAAACATATTTGCATGGCTAGCATGTAAGCCTATGGCCAAGTGATGAACCACTGCTGTGATCAGCTCTATCATATTTATCAACCAAGCCTAGACTTGCAGTATTTTACTTGGGTGGAAGTAATTTAAGACTATGGCTACACTGCAGCAAGTGTGTACTGCAGATGGAAAAACAATATTGAGGCCACAGTCCTATTGGAGTAGGCATTTTTGTGAAGTAGAAAACTGAAAAAAAAAGATATAGGAATAGTAACTGATATAAGTATCATTTCTGCAGGTTTGTGCCATGAGTGGCTGCCTTAACATCTAAAATATTTTATTATGCATTTGTAATTACCTGTTTGTAGTTACAGGAGCTTAGCTATTCTTATAGCAGTCTGTATTTACCATAATCTATCAATTAAGTATTTTTAATTTCCAATTGTTATAGCACTTATTGCCTTCTTTTATAACCCATTCTGCTGTTCTGGCATCCTTTTGGCATCTTTTCTTCATCAGTGTACAATGTGGCTTCTTGTTGATAGTGTTAAGAAAATCTTTTCTTTTGTATCCTTTGATTACCTGTATTCTATATGTAGTTAGCATGTCTCCTCTTTGCCTCAGATCTACCAGTGAGGGCATATCCAATTCATTACTCATTTTTTCTTAAGACTTTTTCTAGCTTGTTCACATGATTTTATTAGGTGTGGACACCATATCACCACTGCACATTCAATTTTGGCTTAATATACTTTTTCTTAGTGCCCAGGACATGCTGAGGTTCTGAGTATTGAAGGTGAGATGCTGAGGTGAAGGCTGCCCCAGTGACTCCACTCGCTATTTGTGTGTGTGTGTATGTATGTATGTGTGTGTTTATGTATGTATATATGTATGTATGTATATATGTATGTATGTATATATGTATGTATGTATTTATGTATGTATGTGTGTATATGTAAGTATGTATGTATGTGTGTGTGTATATGTAAGCATGTATGTATGTGTATTTTTTTTTTCAACATGTCAGCCGCTTCCCACCGAGGCAGGGTGACCCAAAAATAAAGAAAAAAAACTTTCATTATCAGTCAACACTTTCACCATCACTCATACATAATCACTGGCTTTGCAGAGGTGCCCAGATTGGCCTGAGATACCTGGTCAGCATAGAATGGGTCTTAACACTTGGTGTGCACCATGTTAAAAAAATCTGGGACCACTTAGTACCTTGTGGGAGCACCAATTAAATTGAGCACCAGCTAGAGAAAACAGCTCGGCAAACACTAAGGATTCACTGATGTCATGTCATATTAACACTCCCCTTTTAAGAGGAAAGTGATGTTGACCCCAAGTTTAGTGGCTTTGAGGTGGATGTGGCCACAAGTGGTTGAGGAAATATCAAAAACCTTGATAATAACCCATGTGCAACATTTGTGCAACACCCTTTCAGAATATCTTATAACGTATGCCCTAAGTAAAGAAAAACAATTCTGGAATGTGTAATAAGTGTTCGGCAGGCTGGCCGGCTGGCTGGTTGGCTCTATCTCCATTTGTCTACCCGTCTGTATCTATGTCTGTCTATTTCTGTCTATCTCTGTCTCTATCTGTCTCTGTCTCTCTCTGTGTATCTGTCTCTTTCTATCCCTGTCTCACAGGCACACATAAATACAGTTATACATAGTGTAAATTACATAAGATAACCTAAAAATCTGAAGTGCTATACTATGCTTGTAGATATAATGTGTAAGAATACCTGTTGGTTTACAGTGGCTCTCTCTGAGACAGAGAGAGACAATCAGAGAGATGGAAAGAGATACAAGAAAATGGAGAGACAAGGCAGAGAGTCAGATAAGCAGAGACAGAGATACTGATGCTCATCAAATGTCACCCCTTATCTCATCACTGCACCCTCACTGGCATTTATCAAATGTCACCCCTTATCTCATCACTGAACCCTCACCAGCACTCATCAAATGTCACCCCTTATCTCATCACTGCACCCTCACCATGCTCATCAAATATCACCACTTATCTTGTCTTATCACTGCACCCTCAGCTCATCAAATGTCACCTCTTATCTTACCACTGCACCCTCCTGGATGCTTGTCACTGACACTTGTCTTACATCATGCTTAAAGTAGTAGTAGTAGTAGTGTTGTTGTTGTTGTTGTTGTTGTTATTGTTGTTCTTGTTCTTGTTGTTGTTCTTGTTGTTGTTGTTCTTGTTGTTCTTGTTCTTGTTGTTCTTGTTGTTCTTGTTGTTCTTGTTCTTGTTCTTGTTGTTCTTGTTGTTCTTGTTCTTGTTGTTCTTGTTGTTGTTGTTCTTGTTCTTGTTGTTCTTGTTGTTCTTGTTCTTGTTGTTCTTGTTGTTGTTCTTGTTGTTGTTCTTGTTGTTCTTGTTGTTGTTGTTCTTGTTGTTCTTGTTGTGGTTGTTGTTGTTGTTGTTGTTCTTGTTGTTCTTCTTCTTGTTCTTGTTCTTCTTCTTGTTCTTCTTGTTGTTGTTCTTCTTGTTGTTCTTGTTGTTGTTGTTGTTGTTGTTCTTGTTGTTGTTGTTGATGGTGTTGTTCTTGTTGTTGTTGTTCTTCTTGTTGTTCTTGTTCTTCTTCTTGTTGTTGTTGTTGTTCTTCTTGTTGTTCTTCTTGTTGTTGTTCTTGTTGTTCTTCTTGTTGTTGTTGTTCTTGTTCTTCTTGTTCTTCTTGTTCTTCTTGTTCTTCTTGTTCTTCTTGTTCTTCTTCTTGTTCTTCTTCTTGTTCTTCTTGTTCTTCTTATATACTCCTGTGTATCCAAAACATTGCTGGGACCTATAAATACTTTGTATATATTCCTAGACACTAATAAATGACCAAGGCAGGTGTAAATGTCCACATGTCAATGTGTTTGTGACTATTTGAGTACAATTTCAGTACCTAATATTAGTGTCAGAACAAAGATTGATTATGAAATGATAAGCACTACTATAAATTGTAATTATCAGAACATAAAAATTATATAAAATAATATAAAAATGAGAAAAAAAGGTATATTGGCAATACTTCTGCAAGTGGCAGGACTTGTCAAGTGAGCATTAAGTGCCAACTTCGCAGCCTGATATCTTGGTAAGTACTGACCCTAATCTTTTTATTATCATCCTATAACACTTTAAAGGAGGGGTTTGGGATATTGGCAGTTTGGAGGGATATGTTGTGTATCTTTATATGTGCATGCTTCTAAACTGTTGTATTCTGAGCACCTCTGCAAAAACAGTGATAATGTGCAAGTGTGGTGAAAGTGTTGAATGATGATGAAAGTATTTTCTTTTTGGGGATTTTCTTTCTTTTTTGGGTCACCCTGCCTCGGTGGGAGACGGCCGACTTGTTGAAAAAAAAAAAAAATCAGCGAGAACTTACATTTAGGGGTTAAAGTGCAGGCATTGCACTTCCCATTTCTAGGACTCAAGTCTAGCTAACTGGTGTCCCTGAATCCCTTCACAAAATATTATCCTGCTCACACTCAACAGCTCGTCAGGTCCCAAAAACGATTCGTCTCCATTCACTCCTATCTAATATGCTCAGGCACACTTGCTGGAAGTCCAAGCCCCTCTCCCACAAACCCTTCTTTACCCCCTCCCTCCAACCTTTTTGAGGATGACCCCTACCCCGCCTTCCTTCCCCAATAGATTTATATGCTCTCCAAATCATTCTACTTTGTTCCATTCTCTCTAAATGACCAAACCACCTCAACAGTCCCTCTTCAGCCCTCTGACTAATACTTTTAGTAACTCCATACCTCCTCCTAATTTCCACACTATGAATTCTCTGCATAATATTTACACCACACATTGCCCTTAGACAGGACATCTCTAATGCCTCCAGCCGCTTCCTCACTGCAGCATTTACAACCCATGCTTCACACCCATATAGGAGTGTTGGTACCACTATACTCTCATACATTCCCTTCTTTGCCTCCATGGATAATGTTCTTTGTTTCCAAGGATACCTCAAAGCACCACTCACCTTTTGTTCTTCATCATTTCTGTGGTTTACCTCTTCCTTCATCCACTGAAAACATTCACTAATTCCATACTCCCTCCCTCCGATGTAATATCCATGCCACATATAAACTAAATAATGTAGATCTTAGTACTACTGATTGCGAAAAGGATTTAGGAGTTCTGGTTAGAAGTAATCTAAAACCAAGACAACAGTGCATTAGTGTTCGCAATAAAGCTAACATAATTCTTGGCTTCATATCTAGAAGTATAAATAATAGAAGTCCTCAGGTTGTTCTTCAACTCTATATATCCTTGGTTAGGCCTCATTTAGACTATGCTGCTCAGTTCTGGTCACCGTATTACAGAATGGATGTAAATGCTCTGGAAAACGTACAGAGGAGGATGACAAAGATGATCCCATGTATCAGAAATCTTCCCTATGAGGGTAGACTAAGGGCCCTGAATCTGCACTCTCTCGAAAGGCGTATAATTAGGGGGGATATGATTGAGGTGTATAAATGGAAAACAGGAATAAATAAAGGAGATGTAAATAGCGTGCTGAAAATTTCCAGCCAAGACAGGACTCGCAGCAATGGTTTCTAGTTGGAAAAATTCAGATTCTGAAAGGATGTAGGAAAGCACTGGTTTGGAAACAGTTGTGGATGAGTGGAACAAACTCCCGAGTACAGTTATTCAGGCTAAAACGTTGTGTAGTTTTAAAAATAGCTTAGATAAATACATGAGTGGGTGTGGGTGGGTGTGAGTTGGACCTGACTAGCTTGTGCTGCTGGGTCTGGTGCAGTGCTCCATCCTTGAGTGGAGATGACCATACTGGGTGGGTCATTGGGCTAATCCGGGGGGGGGGGGGCATGGGCCTGCTCCGCATGGGTCAGTAGGCCTGTTGCAGTGTTTTTTCTTTCTTATGTTCTTATGTTCTTTATCTAAATTGTTTGTTACCCTCATCACCTTACTCTTATCTGTATTCACTTTCAACTTTCTACCTTTACCTACCATCCCAAACTCGTCCACTAACCTTTAAAACTTATCTTTAGAATCCTCCAAAAGCACAGTATTATCAGCAAAAAGTAATTGTGTCAACTCTCATTTTGTATTTGATGCCCTATAATTTAATCCCACCCCTCTTCCCAACACCTTAGCATTTACTTCTTTTACACCCCCATTTGTAAGTATGCTAAACAACCATGGTGACATTACACATCTCTGTCTAAGACCTATTTTTACTGGGAAGTAATCTTCCTTTTTCCTACACACCCTAACCTGAGCCTCACTACCCTCATAAAAACTCTTTACAGCATTTAGTAACTTTCTACCATTCCATACACTGGCAACATCTGCCATATTGCTCCCTATCCACTCTACCATATGCCTTTTCTAAATCCATAAATGCAGTGAAAACTTCCCTACCTTTATCTAAATACTGTTCATATATATGCTTCAATGTATGTATATATGTTTGTTAGAAGTGAAAGGAGACAAATGATTTTTGGCACATGACGAGCTGTTGGAGTGTGAGCAGAGTAATATTTTGTGAAGGGATATAGGGAAACCAGTTAGCTGGACTTGAGTCCGGGAGGTGGGAAGTACAGTGCCTGCACTCTAAAGGAGGGGTTTTGGATATTTGCTATTGAGAGTGACATCTGTGGTATTTGTGCACCTCTGGCAAGACAGTGATACAGTGAATGATCTTAAGCGTTTCTTTTTTGGGTAACTCTGCCTCAGTGGGTGATGGCCAGCATGTTTAAAAAAAAAATTACATATACATGTATAAATTTAGGAATGTGCCAAAGCACTGGTATTGGTGGGTATTGGTAATTTTTATGGTATCAGTATAAGTTAAAAAAAAAATGCCATTTTTTAAATTTTAATATTACATGTGTACTTAAAAATATCAACATTAGCACTCTACCTTATGATTGTGAAAATTACACAGACAGACACACAGAGACACACACAGACACATAGACACAGACACACAGACACAGACATGTAAGGGACACTACAAGAGAGAGAGAGAAAGAGGAGAGGATGAACCAGCAAGACTGGACCTAGTATTCACCTTGAGTAGTGCAAATATTGAGGACCTCACATGAAAGACCCCTTGGGGCCAGTGATCATGTGGTTTTAAGCTTCAAATACACAGTAGAACTACAAGTGGAGGGGGAAGCAGGAAGGCCTGGGCGAATGAAGCCAAACTACAAAAAAGGGGACTACACGGGAATGAGGAACTTTCTGAACGGGGTTCAGTGGGACAGAGAACTGGCATGGAAGCCAGTAAATGAGATGATGGAATATGTAACAACAATATGCAAGGAAGATGAGGAGAGGTTTGTACCCAAGGGCAACAGGAATAATGAAAAAGCCAGGATGATCCCATGGTTCACCCAAAGGTGCAGGGAGGCAAAAACCAAGTGTGCTAGGGAAAGGAAGAAGTATAGAAGGCAAAGGACCCAGGAGAATACGGAGAGCAGTTGTAGAGCCAGAAATGAATATACACAGATAAGAAGGGAGGCCCAACGACAAAATGAAAACGACATAGCAGTGAAAGCCAAATCTGACCCAAAGCTGTTATACAGCCACATCAGGAGGAAAACAACAGCCAAGGACCAGGTAATCAGGCTAAGGAAGGAAGGGAGACAACAAGAAATGACCATGAAGTATATGAGGAACTCAACATGAGATTCAAAGAAGTGTTCACAGAGGAGATAGAAGGGGCTCCAGAAAGACGGAGAGGTGGGGTACTCCACCAAGTGCTGGACATAGTACACACAACCGAGAAAGAAGTGAAGAGGCTTCTGAGTGAGCTAGATACTTCAAAGGCAATGGGTCCGGATAACATCTCCCCATGGGTCCTGAGAGAGGAAGCAGAGGTACTGTGTGTACCCCTAACAACAATATTCAATACATCTATCAAACAGGGAGATTGCCTGAGGCATAGCAGACAAATGTAGTCCCAATTTTTAAAAAAGGAGACAGATATGAAGCACTAAACTACAGACCAGTGTCACTGGCATGTATAGTATGCAAAGTCATGGAGAAGATCATCAGAGAGAAGAGTGGTGGAACACCTAGGAAGGAATGATCTCATCACCAGCAGCCAACATGGTTTCAGGGACGGGAAATCCTGTGTCACAAACCTACTGGAGTTCTATGACAGGGTGACATAAGTAAGACAAGAGAGAGAGGGGTGGGTAGATTGCATTTTCGTGGACTGTAAGAAGGCATTTGACATAGTTCCACACAAGAGATTAGTGCAAAAACTGGAGGACCAGGCAGGGATAACAGGGAAAACACTGCAATAGATCAGGGAATACTTGTCAGGAAGACAGCAGCAAGTCATAGTATGTGGTGAGGTGTCAGAGTGGGCACCTGTGACAAGTGGGGTCCTACAGGGGTCAGTCCTAGGATCAGTGCTGTTTCTGGTATTTGTGAATGACATGATGGAAGGAATAGACTCCGAAGTGTCCTTGTTTGCAGATGACGTGAAGTTGATGAGAAGAATTCATTTGGTCGAAGACCAGTCAGAACTACAAAGGGATCTGGACAGTTTGCAGACCTGGTCCAGCAATTTGCTCCTGGAGTTCAACCCCACCAAGTGCAAAGTCATGAAGATTGGGGAAGGGCAAAGAAGACCGCAGATGAAGTACAGTCTAGGGTGCCAGAGACTACAAACCTCACTCAAGGAAAAAGATCTTGGGGTGAGTAAAACACCAGGCACATCTCCTGAGGCGCACATCAACCAAATAACTGCTGCAGCATATGGGCACCTAGCAAACCTCAGAACAGCATTCTGACATTGTAATAAGGAATCGCTCAGGACCCTGTACACCGTGTATGTTAGGCCCATATTGGAGTATGCAGCACCAGTTTGGAACCCACACCTAGCGAAGCACGTAAAGAAACTAGAGAAAGTGCAAAGGTTTGCAACAAGACTAGTCCCAGAGCTAAGGTGTATGTCCTACGAGGAGAGGTTAAGGGAAATTGACCTGACTACACTGGAGGACAGGAGAGAGAGGGAGGACATGATAACGACATACAAAATTCTGAGAGGAATTGACAAGGTAGACAAAGACAGGATGTTCCAGAGATGGGACACAGCAACAAGGGGACACAGTTGGAAGTTGAAGACACAGATGAATCACAGGGATGTTAGGAAGTATTTCTTCAGCCACAGAGTAGTCAGCAAGTGGAATAGTTTGGGAAGCGATGTAGTGGAGGCAGGATCCATACATAGCTTTAAGCAGAGGTATGATAAAGCTCACGGTTCAGGGAGAGTGACCTAGTAGCGATCAGTGAAGAGGCTGGGCCAGGAGCTTGGAATCGACCCCTGCAACCTCAACTAGGTGAGTACAACTAGGTGAGTACACACACACACACACACACACACACACACACACACACACACACACACACACACACACACACACACACACACACACACACACACACACACACATACACACACACACACACACACACATACACACACATACACACACACACACACACACCAATATTTTTCCAGGACCACCGTGACATAAGAAGTTGAAGGTGTGGTACACGAATGCAGATGGATTAACAAATAAATATAAGGAGTGGCATGAAAGAATCAATGAGAAGTCCCCAGACATCATAGCAGTCACAGATACAAAACTCACTGAGACAATAACAGATGCAGTCTTCCCACCGGGGTATCAGATCCTGAGGAAAAACAGGAGGAGCAAAGGGGAGGAGGGGTTGCACTACTCATAGAAAACCGATGGGGTTTTGAGGAAATGGAAGGCATGGGCGAGATTGGAGAAAGGGACTACATAGTAGCTACAACTCAGTCTGGGGAACATAAGGTAGTCATTGCAGTGATGTATAACCCACCACAGAACTGCAGGAGGCCAAGAGAGGAATATGAAGAGAACAACAGAGCGATGGTAGACACACTGACTGAGGTGGCAAGAAGAGCTCAATTGTGCAGAGCAAAGTTACTGGTTATAGGTGATTTCAACCATAGGGAGTCCTCTTCAAGGGGGGCTCCTTGGCGTGGTGAAGAGGCTCTTGGTCTGAGGAATTAGCCCTGTCGGTCTTCTTCCTCAGACCGAACCTAATTACCCCCCATTCTCCCCTCCCCTATCCCATCCTCCCCATCCTCCCCTTTTTCCATTCCTCCTCCTCCTCCTCACCCCTCCCTTTTGCCCTTCCTCTTTTTAGCCTTCGTGATTTCTCCCACAGGCGCGCTAGTTCCTAGGTAGGGGAAAGGACACCGGGGTCGATCCCATTCCGTTGAGGTTTCTTGGCGGTGGCGTAGTTTGCCGTGGAATCTGGATTGCCTAGGGATGTCCCGATCCCTCTCCGGTATCCCGGAGTAGCTTTGGGTGTCTTTTGGGCGACGGGTGTATCTCTGGAAGCCACCTTTCGGATTCCGGGGGTGGTGGCTGAAGGAGGTATGCTTTGTGGCGGATATCCGGCCGCCCTCTCTTTTGTCCACCGAGGTAGCTCGGCAGATGTGAGGTTGCTATCCCGGATTGCTGGTTTACTGGCATGAAGGGTAGGGTATGGCACGGGTTCCATGCTGCATCTGCGCTACTAGCGGTGTCGAGTCCTCTTGGGCGCGGAGGGAGATTTCCGGCCCTTTCATTCCTCCTGGGAACTATTCCTCCCCGCTCCCCCCTTTTTTTATTCTTTTTTTTGTTTTTATTTTCTTTTCTTCTTTCTCTTTTTTTTCTTAAAAACAAAAAGCAAAGGAGTAACCTAACCATGGCAGCCCTAGTCCATGAAACCACTACCCCCGGGCCCCTTCTTGATACCGCACCCCATTCTGACCCTGCCTTGTGTTTAGACCACTCTTCGGACACTCCTGATGCCCCTGTACCTCTTGCTGGTGCTGTTTCCTCACCCGCTTCAGGTACCGGGGCTTTGACTGACTCCTTCGATTTGTCTGAACTCCGCTCTCCTTTGACTATGCTTCCGGCTTCTCCCTCTACGGTACGGCAATTTTCGAATCGCCCACCCATTTCATGCCGGACCAACTCCGGTCCTACTCCTAAACGCCAACGTCAATCTCCTGATGATGCTCCGTCGTTACCTTCCCATTCTACTCGGAAACGACCGACACGTCAAGCACTCCCTCTCCACGCTCAGTTTCGGACCACACAATGGACTAAATTCTTTACTTTAAGACCAACTTCTTCTTCTGCCTACCTTTCTGACCATAGTATTGCCAAAGCGCTCCTGCGTCATGTTGGCAGAGATATTTCATTTCACGCTCTCAAGAGCGGTACACGCATCGTCACTGTCCAGAATGCTACCCAAGCTCATGATCTTTCTCTCCTTTCGAATATCGATACTACTCCTATCACTATTGAAAAACATCTTTCTCTCAATTCTTGTAGTGGTACTGTCATTCTGCCCCATACCATAGTCCAACAGAATTTCCAGTCATGTGGCAATGACATTTTTGAACAGCTGGAACTCCAGGATCTCCCAATCCTCAAAGTAGACACTTATGTCCTTCCTGCCCGGGGGCGGAGACGTTACCCTTGCAATGTGGCTCGTTTAACTTTTGACAGCCGAGAACTCCCGTCCTCTGTATATGTCGCGGGACATCGGTTACAAGTTCGAAAGGTGATACCTACACCGCAACAATGTAGAAATTGCTGGCGTTTTGGTCACCCAGCGAAATATTGCAGATCTATGGCCGAATGCCCAGTCTGTGGTGCCGACAACCATTCTAATACATCTTGCAGTCAACCTCCATCTTGCCTTAATTGTAATGAAGCTCACCCTTCGTACTCCCGCCGTTGCCAGGTCTACTTAAATGAACGTGAAATCCGTTGCCTCAAAGAGGCAGAAGGTCTCCCTTATGCTATGGCAGTTACTCATCTCCGCCTCCAAGGGAGACTACCCCGTGTTTCTTATTCTCGTGTTTCCAAACATCCCCCCACTTCTGGGGTCCCATCTTCTGCAGCCTCCTCTGTTGTTACCCCTCCCATAGCCATTACGGCATCTAATCCTTTTGCTGTCCTTGGCTCTGACGTCCCGACTACAACTCAGTCTGTTCTCACATCTTCGCGTCCTTCCTCACAAGCCCCAGTATCGACAAGACCTCGTACGACACCTAATACCAATCGCCCCTCTACTCAGAAGTCCAAAAAATCCACATTGCTCAAATCTTCTTTGCCCCTTCCTTCCCTTCTTCCACCTCCACACGTTACCTTTCCAGTCTCTGTACCTAGTTCTTCCCCTCTCTCTGGCTCTATTACAAGTGTGGAGATTCACCCTCCTCCTCGTACTATGCCTTCCACCCCCGTCCCCTCCCAAGTTTCTCCCTCTTCTGTCACCTCCCAGGTTTCTACCTCTTCTGTCCCCCCCCACACTTCATCTGCAGTCCCTTACACTTTTCCCTCCCCCTCTACTTTGGTACAGTCCATTACTGTCCCAATCTTTACTCACCCTCCTCCTCCTATCTCCAATATGGTTTCCCATACATCTTTGAATTCAGAAACACTTGAAGCCATTTCAGAATATATTGCAGAGACTAAACCTTCAATGGACACTGATTCACTTCCTGTTCCTTCTCTTCCCTCTCCTCCATCTTCACAACCCCATTCTTCGCAACGCTCCGTTCCTTCGCTACTTGAACATCTTCCAATGCCACCACACGTTGACTTTTCTAACCCCTCTAGTCCGTAGGTGCCTTTACCTACAGATTCCTGATATTTCCTTCATCGCCAATCATGGCCTATTTACAGTGGAATATCCGCGGCCTCAGGGGTAATCGGGGTGAGCTTCAGATGTTGCTTTCCAGGTTTTCCCCTGTTGGTGCTTGCTTACAAGAACCAAAATTACACTCGGCTGTTTTCCAACCTATCTCAGGCTATAATTTATTGTATTCTTCGGATCCTTTCTCAGATGGGACCTTTAATGAAAGTGCCCTTCTTCTACGCAATGATATTCCGTACTGTCAACTATTTGTCCATACCTCGCTGCATTACACTGCAGCCCGTATCCACTTGAATAAGTGGTTTACAATATGTTCTTTATATCTCTCTCCTTCTCGAGCATTTTCTATCCCAGACTTTGCCTTTCTTGTTTCATCCTTACCACCACCACTTCTGTTACTTGGTGATTTTAATGCCCACCATTTCCTCTGGGGGGGGTCTCATTGTGACTCACGTGGCATTCAGTTGGAGGCTTTTCTTGCCTCTCACCCCCTCCATGTTTTAAATACGGGTACTCCCACCCATTTTGATCCTCGTACTCATACTCTCTCTTGCATCGATCTATCAGTCTGCTCTTCCTCCACTGCACTAGACTTCACCTGGTCTGTTCTACCAGACTTACATGACAGCGATCATTTTCCGATCATTCTTACTTCTCCTTCCTATTCACCACCTTCCCGTAGCCCTCGCTGGCAATTTGATCGGGGAAATTGGGATCTTTACTCACACCTCACTGCTTTTAGTGAGGTTCCTTCTTCATCCTCCATTGATGAGCTCCTACACATCTTCTCGACATCAGTTTATACCGCAGCTTCTCATTCTATACCCCAAACCTCAGGCAGGCATTCTCAGAAGTGCGTGCCTTGGTGGTCTCCTGCTTGTGCTCGTGCAGTACGTTTGAAACGTGCTGCATGGGGCAGGTACCGGTACAATAGAACCGCTGAGAGACTTGTTGATTTTAAGCAGAAGCGTGCGATCGCTCGCCGTGTCATCCGTGAAGCTAAACGCACTTGTTGGCGAGACTATGTTTCCACCATCACCTCTGCTTCTTCTATGAGTGCAGTCTGGAAAAAAGTGAGGAAATTGAGTGGTAAATACTCTCCTGACCCGGCTCCTGTTCTACGGGTCACTGGTGTTGATATAGCAAACCCTCTCGACGTTGCCATTGAACTTGGCACACATCTGGTCCGTATTTCCCGAGGGCTCCATCTATGCCCCTCGTTTCTTTCCTCAAAGTCTGCCAGAGAGTTAGTACCCTTGGACTTTTCTTCTCTCGGAGAAGAACAGTATAATGTGCCTTTTACACTTCAAGAACTGGAGGCAACGCTCTCAGCTTGCCGATCATCGGCAGCTGGGCCTGATGACATTCATATTCGTATGTTACAACATTTACATCGGTCAGCCCTTGTAGTCCTCTTACACCTCTTCAATCTTATTTGGGCACAAGGAGTTCTTCCCCAGCTGTGGAAATCTGCCATTGTTCTCCCTTTCCGCAAACCGGGTACTACAGGACATGATGCCTCCCACTATCGCCCCATCGCTCTTACAAGTGCAGTTTGCAAAGTGATGGAACGCCTCGTAAATCGACGTTTAATGTGGTATTTAGAGACTCACAACAGTCTCTCCGCTAGTCAATATGGCTTTCGTAAGGGTCGTTCTACCATAGACCCCTTACTACGCTTGGATACGTATGTTCGTAATGCCTTTGCGAATAATCACTCAGTTATTGCCATATTTTTTGACCTTGAGAAGGCATATGACACAACTTGGAGGTATAATATTTTGGCCCAGGCCCATTCCTTAGGCCTCCGAGGCAATCTACCATCCTTCCTTAAGAACTTTTTAACTGACAGACATTTCCGTGTTCGAGTCAATAATGTTCTTTCCCCGGACTTCGTCCAAGCTGAAGGTGTCCCTCAGGGATGTGTTCTAAGCACAACACTTTTTCTCCTTGCTATAAATGATTTGGCCTCTGTTCTTCCACCCAATATTTGGTCATCACTCTATGTTGATGACTTCGCTATTGCTTGTGCAGGCGCTGACTGTCACCTTATTGCAGTTTCTCTCCAGCATGCGGTCGACCGTGTTTCCACTTGGGCCACCACACATGGGTTTAAATTTTCAAGTACCAAAACTCACCAAATTACTTTCACTAGACGCTCTGTTATCTCCGATCATCCTTTGTATCTCTATGGCTCCCCTATCCCCGAACGTGATACAGTCAGGTTTCTAGGCCTTCTCTTTGACCGTCGGTTAACCTGGAAACCTCACATTACCTCTCTGAAGGCAACTTGTCACAGCCGGCTAAACCTTCTTAAAACCCTTGCTCATCTTTCCTGGGGAGCTGATCGTCGAACTCTGCTTCGCCTACATTCAGCCCTCGTTTTATCGAAACTCGATTATGGTGACCAGATTTATTCCGCGGCCTCTCCTGCTACTCTCTCTAGCCTTAACTCTATCCATCACCAAGGCTTACGTTTGTGCCTTGGTGCTTTTCGCTCTTCCCCTGTTGAGAGCCTCTATACAGAAGCAAATGTTCCATCCTTGTCTGATCGCCGTGATGCCCATTGCCTTCGTTACTATGTACGCTCTCACGATCTACACAATCCTTCCATTTATAGAATGGTCACCGATATTAGTAGACATTCTTTATTCATTCGCCGCCCCTGTTTGCTCCGTCCCTTTTCTCTTCGCCTACTTTCACTCTTGTCTTCCCTTCAGTTACCACCTTTATATGTTCATGTAGCATCTCACTTTTCCCTACCCCCCTGGGAAGTTCCAGCTGTTCGGGTCTGTTCTTTCTCACTCCCTTGCTCGAAAGCTCAACTGCCTACGGTGGCTTCCCGCTCTCTTTTTCTTGATCACTTCCACTCTCATTCTCATGCCACCGCTGTGTACACAGATGGCTCTAAGTCTTCAGACGGCGTCGGATTCGCAGCAGTGTTTCCGGACAGCGTCGTACGAGGGCATTTACTATCTTCAGCTAGCATTTTTACTGCTGAACTGTATGCCATTCTTGCAGCACTTATTCGTATCGCATCTATGCCTGTGTCATCATTTGTAGTAGTCTCAGACTCCCTTAGTGCTCTACAGGCTATACGAAAATTTGATACATCTCATCCCCTAGTTCTCCGTATCCAACTTTGGCTACGCCGTATCTCTACCAAACATAAAGATATTGTTTTTTGTTGGGTCCCTGGTCATGTCGACGTACAGGGCAATGAACAGGCAGACACTGCTGCGCGGTCAGCAGTATATGACCTACCAATTTCCTATCGAGGTGTTCCATTTCTGGACTATTTTGCTGCAATAGCTACCCACCTTCGCACCCGTTGGCAACAACGTTGGTCAACTCTGCTCGGTAACAAACTTCATTCTATTAAACCGAGCATAGGTTACTGGCCGTCTTCTTGTCATCAGTGCCGAGGTTGGGAGACCACTCTCTCCCGCCTTCGCATTGGCCACACTCGTCTTACTCATGGGTATCTCATGGAGAGGCACCCTGTTCCTCTCTGTGAGCAGTGTCAAGTTCCAGTATCGATTAGCCACATTCTGTTAGACTGCCCTCTCTATCAACGAGCACGCAGAATTTACCTCCAACGTCGTCTTCGTTCTCCTACTCTCTCTTTACCTTCCCTTCTTGCTGATGGACCCTCCTTTAATCCTGACTCTCTCATTGACTTCTTGACAACGACTGATTTACTCCACAAACTCTGATGATACTTTTCGCACTCCCCTCAGCCCTTTCTGGTTCAGTCTCTTGCTGCCCTTTACCCTTTTACCATCCACTGCCCCGCTGTTATCTGTAACCTGTTGCTCATCCATCTCCCTTTTGCCACCTGATGCCCTCGCTTCCTTCCTGCCCTGCAGCGCTGTATAGTCCTTGTGGCTTAGCGCTTCTTTTTGATTATAATAATAATAATAATCAACCATAGGGAGATTCACTGGGAAAACCTGGAGCCTCGTGGGAGTCCTGACACATGGAGAGCCAAGATGATGGATGTGATACTGGAAAACCTCATGCATCAACACGTCAAGGACACTACCAGAGAGAGAGGGGAGGATGATGGACCTTGTGTTCACCCTGAGCAGTTCAGACATTGAGGGCATCACTTACGAGAGGCCCCTTGGAACTAGCGATCATGTGGTTCTGAGTTTTGATTATATAGTAGAGTTACAAGTGGAGAAGGTAACAGGAACTGAAGGGGACAGGCCAAACTATAAAAGGGGGGACTACACAGGTATGAGAAACTTCCTGCAGGAAGTTCAGTGGGACAGAGAAATGGTAGGAAAATCAGTAAACGACATGATGGAATATGTGGCAACAAAGTGCAAGGAGGCAGAGGAAAGGTTTGTTCCCAAGGGAAACAGGAATAATAGGAAGATCAAAGGAGTCCTTGGTTTACCCGAAGGTGTAGGGAGGCAAAAACTAAGTGCAACAGAGAATGGAAAAGGTACAGGAGGCATAGGACCCAAGAAAGCAAGGAGATTAGTAGAAGAGCCAGAAACGAGTATGCACAGATAAGGAGGGAGGCCCAGCGACAGTATGAAAATGACATAGCATCGAAAGTCAAATCTGACCTGAAACTGCTGTATAGCCACATTAGGGGGACGACAACAGTCAAGGACCAGGTGATAAGGCTGAGGAAAGAAGGTGGAGAACTCACAAGAAACGATCAAGAGGTATGTGAGGAGCTCAACACGAGATTTAAGGAAGTATTTACAGTAGAGACAGGAAGGCCTCTGGGGGGACAGACCAGATGGGGACACCATCAAGAAATACACCAACAAGTGTTGGACGACATACATACAGATGAGGAGGAGGTGAAGAAACTGCTAAGGGACATCGATACCTCAAAGGCTATGGGACCGGACAACATCTCCCCATGGGTCCTTAGAGAGGGAGCAGATATGTTGTGCGTGCCACTTACCACAATCTTCAACACGTCCCTGGAAACTGGGCAACTACCTGAGGTATGGAAAACGGCAAATGTAGTTCCCATTTTTAAAAAAGGAGACAGAAAAGAGGCACTAAACTATAGACCTGTGTCATTGACGTGTATAGTATGCAAAGTTATGGGGAAGATTATCAGGAGGAGAGTGGTGGAGCACCTGGAACGGAACAAGAGTATAAATGCCAACCAGCACGGATTCATGGAAGGC